>NC_052517.1:3524317-3551357 GCF_014356525.2 Nilaparvata lugens | reverse complement strand
TACATATAAATTAATAACGAATGAAGCTCGGTGTCCCGATATTAATTAATCAACAGAATATTCAATCTCAATTATATGAAAATTCATTTTCCTACAGTTACGTTGAAAAGTGGCGATTGCTGCACTGATAACAGAACGCAAAGAATCACTTTTCCGCTCTAATGCGCAAAGTATTACTTGCGCACTCTTAATACTAAGGCCGGTTGCACAGCACCGGTAAATTTTACAAATTAACATTTATTAAAATTTTCAATTAATTGGATTAATTTAATTTCTAATTTGAATGAATTATCGAATTAATTTTCAATTGGATTATCAAGTTTAAAATAATTAAAGTTGTTATTAATTTATACAGACAAACATTTGATGGATTTCAGCCATCATTTTACCCATGATCAACCACTTCTCATATTCAATGGTCACTGTAGGAAAAACTTAATGTGAAATACGTGCGCAAAGTTCCTCTGCTGCACTCAACAAACCATTCCGCCCTCACCTACGGCTCGGGCGTAAACGTTTCTTTCGGTGCAGCAAACTGTCACTTTGCGCACTATTTGCACAAATAACTATATCCATTCATTGAGGAATAAAGTTCCTTGACGAATAAAATATAATTGATTATTTCAAACAAGAATGGATATCAGATGATACATCAGTATCAGATATCCTTTATAAAGCAGTCGCAAGGCAGAGAATCGGCAACGCTGCTCCCCTATCCTTTCCCACTGCCATTATAACGTGGACCTCACTATAGTATGATTGGTTGAATAGTATTTTATTCGAATTGGAACGATATTTCATTGATTGGAACCAGTCTGCTTTTCTAGAGATTTTTCAGTGAATGAAATTCCTATTCACTACAAGAGTGTGTCCAATTGTCTGATTGCCGTTACTAATACAACGTGACATGAGACGAATTCTCTTTCCTTTCCCTCCTCCTCCTCCTCCTCATCCTCCTCCTCCTCCTCCCCTCCTCCTCCTCCTCCTATCCTACCGACCATCATTATCATCATCATAATCCTCTCCTTTTCGGTATACTCATTATCTACTCTTCCATCTTCTCCTCACTTCTATTCTCCTTCTCCTCCTCCTCTTCTACCCATCTATCCACCTTCCTCCTCCACCTCCTTCTCCAAAAGTCTATCTTCCTCTTCCTCTAAATAGTCCTTTCACCTTCACCTCCTAATCTTTCTCCATCTGCATATTCATCCACTGTCTCCTTCTTTTTCTTCTTCTTCTTCTTCTTCTTCATCATCATCACCGGTCTTCTTCTTTTTCTTCTTCTTCTTCTTCTTCGTCTTTTTCTTCGTGTATCTCATCTAATATATTCTTCCTTCATATTTTCTTCTTCTTCGTCTTCTTCTTCTTCTTCTTCTTCTCTTCTTGTTCTCCTCAATTCGTCATATCTTTCAAAACCAGATACCTACAAACTCTAAGCACGTTGCAGCTTAGCGTGATTGAATAAGAAGAAAACGTTGAAAAATATGAAGAAAAAAGAGTGAAGAAAAGGAACACGAAGAAAAAGAAGAAAATATGAAGAATGAATCTAGAAGATGAGGAACACGAAGAAAAAGAAGGAGAAGATGAAGAAGAAGAAGAAGTAGAAGAAAAAGAAGAAGAAGAACATATTATGAAGAAGGAATCTAGAAGATGAGGAACACAAAGAAAAAGAAGTTGAAGAGGAAGAACAAAAAGAAGGAGAAGAAGAAGAAAGATGAGGAACACGAAGGAAAAGAATAAGAACAAGAAAAAGAAGGAGAAGAAGAAGAAGAAGAAGAAGAAGAAGAAGAAGAAGGAGAAGAAGAAGCTTGAAGAAGTAATCTATAAGATGAGGAACACGAAGAAAAAGAAGAAGAATAAGAAGTAAAAGAAAATGAGATTACGCACACCAGTAAGCACAGCGCCTTACGACATGGAACGTCAATGTCCTGAAGAAACTAAAATTTTCCAGGAGTTTCATACCAAAATCCTGTAAAACAGTAGCTCAACTGAAGGAAAACAAAATATCACATTAGGCTAGTGAGCCCCCGGGCTGGAGAACTCGCTTAAAATGCCGCTGATATTCAGTCAGCTGTTCTATTGAAAACGGTGGAATGTCAAGATAAATATTCAAGTTACATTCTGTTATTAATTTTGTGATTTGCAGTCACTAGAAGTTCTGTGAAGAGTAGACCTCACGCAGTATTCTCATCCACAAGTACCTGATTGAAACTATAGACCTTATGGAAATACAGCAATACTGCCATTATAACGTGGACTTCACTATAGCAATATTAGTGTTCGACATACCGACAATATGATACAGTACCATTTCAACTTAATACACAACACTATAATTTGATACAAAACAGGATAAAGCTATCTGCTTTGTGCAATGATAGACAAGGATAGCAACATAGCAACACCAATGTTGATCAAATACTGCCATTATAACGTGGACCTCAATATAGAACAAGAACAACCACAACATGATACAGTATCAACACAATATAATAAAGTATCATGCCAACTTGATACACAACACCATAATTTGATACAAGACAGGATAAGCTATCTGCTTTGTGGAATGGTAGACAAGGATAGCAACACCAATATTGATCAGATACTACCATTATAACGTGGACCTCACTATAGAATATTAATTGTTGATTCCTGTTAACAATGATCTAGACTATCTCTCATAATTACCAAGGAAATATATCTTTTCATGATGTGATAATAAATTTTCATAATTGATATTCTGGTAGTAATTATATTTCTTCATAGCCAAACAAAGATTTGGAAACAGTGCGGAGGTAGAGAAGGATAGAGCTACCTGTTTTGTCTAATGACAGACAAGGACAACACCAATGTTAATAATCCGGTGCTGACTTTATAACATGAATCTGACCATTGAAGAATCAGATACATGATCAGTACAACTGAGTACTAGTAGTTCTGTGAACAGTAGACCTCACGCAGTATTCTCATCCACAAGTACCTGATTGAAACTATAGACCTTATGGAAATACAGCAATAGACTGGCTTCTCCACACATCTGTGTAATCACTTGTCAGCTGATTTATGATGAATAATTCTATAGTCTGATTTTTACTGTAATATTGGCGTAAGAAGGAGGCTCCTTTTTCCTTTTATATTATCCTTGAAATGCAAAATTTCCAAAAACCTTGTATATACGTCGACGCGCAATTTAAAAAGTAACATACCTGTCAAATTTCATGAAAATCTATAACCGCGTTTCGCCGTAAATGCGCAACATATAAACATTTAAACATTAAGAAAAATGCCAAACCGTCGACTTGAATCTTAGACCTCACTTCGCTCGTTCAATAATTTATTACGAATTGCCTCCAAGAATTTTATCTTTAAATTTGTAAACAAACCGACGACTCGAGCCTCAAGTCATAAGTAGGAACTCGTTACGCTCGTTCAACTAACATCACTATGGCTAACTGTTCAACGGATGGTTGATGAAGTATGAACCGATGAATTATCAAACGAGTTTTAGATTTAATGCAATTTCTATCACGATGATATTGATATGATGTGTTGTTTCTGCATAAAATCAGAAGATTCTGAACAGATACCAGTGCATTCATTGATATCTGAATATCAAGGCACTGAGCTTCGCTCTTTATTTATTTATTGATAAACAGAACACAATTCTTTGAAATGATTGGGGAAGGACAAACAGGCACAGCCCAAAACTGTTTCTTCCCCGAATTTTGATTTATACACTATAAATGGTCCAAAAATTAGGTTATGTTTCATACACTTGAATTCTGGTCCAATTTTTAGTCAAAATATTTAAAAACAGAAAACTTCTATTTCATATTGTTTACAAACCAAATTGAATAACAAAATAACACTCACTAATCACTTAAAACTGTAAAATAATTATTAACTTTGAATATTATGATATACTCCAATTTAGAGTGAATATAGGGGCACCGAGCTTTGCTCGTTATTTTTACTTTGCTTGCCCTATTACCATAGGTAAGGAAAATATTGCTTTCCAAAAAAAATTAAGGTACCCCAATTTCAAGTTTTCTATACGTTTCAAGGTCCCCTGAGTCCAAAGACATGATTTTTGGGTATTGGTCTGTGTGTGTGTATGTGTGTGTGTGTGTGTATGTGTGTGTGTGTGTGTGTGTGTGTGGTGTGTGTGTGTGTTGTGTGTGTGTGTGTATGTGTGTGTGTGTATGTGTGTGTGTGTATGTCTGTGAACACGATAACTCCATTCTAATTGACCGATTGACTTGAAATTTTAAACTTAAGGTCCTTATAACATGAGGACCCGACAGTAAGAAATTCAATAAAATTCAATTCAAGATTGCGGAAAAAATGGCGGATAATTACTAAAAAACCATGTTTTTCACGTTTTTCTCGAAAATGGCTCTAACGATTTTCTTCAAATTCATACCATGGATAGCTATTTATAAGCCCTATCAACTGACATGAGTCTCATTTCTGGAAAAATTCCAGGAGCTCCGTAATATTATTGAGAAAAATGGCGGATAATCACTAAAAACCCATGTTTTTCACGATTTTCTCGAAAACGGCTCGAACGATTTTCTTAAAATTCATACCATGGATAGCTATTCATAAGCCCTATCAACTGACATGAGTCCCATTTCTGGGAAAATTTCAGGAGCTCCGTAATATTATTGAGAAAAATGGCGGATAATCACTAAAAACCCATGTTTTTCACGATTTTCTCGAAAACGGCTCGAACGATTTTCTTAAAATTCATACCATGGATAGCTATTCATAAGCCCTATCAACTGACATGAGTCCCATTTCTGGGAAAATTTCAGGAAAGTTTCACGATTTTCTCAAAAATGACTTTTTTTCCAATTCATACCCTGTATAGTAATTTATCGGCTCTATTAACTGGAATGAGTCTCCTTTCTGAGAAACAAATGGGGGGTCCACCCCATACTTGAGAAATGGACTTTGTAGCCTCCATCTCGTTCATGAGGTAGGTAGGTAGAGCAGTTCATAAAAAGAACACATAGTCGAGATATTTCATCTGTAGAACAGCTGTTTTGACGACTTTTAAAAATATCGAATTTCACAATTTACACAAAGGAAAAGTACTCTGAAAACAATATACAAATATACAGAAGTCTGATCGTAGTTCAAATATGTTGCCGCCAATCGTCATTATGTTATTCCCCTAAATCATTCTCGTTTAAGAATGAGGCTTATAGTTCAATGAGCAAGGAAAGTTGTGTGAGTGTACCACACCAGATTTTTATTTATTGATAAACAGAACACAATTCTCTAAAATGATCGTGTTTATATTTTACAGCTGGCTATAAGTCAGCTTATGAATTTCGGGGATGCGATATTTTGATTTTCCACAGAATCACTCGCTCACTTTTTACTATCCACAGACGACGAAAGTCTCAGCTGTTTCAGCCAAGGATGAATTATCCTTTTAATGTCGTTCAGCGAGTTTTCCCAAGGATGAGACCTAGTGCAATCGAATTTTTATATCATAAACCTACTATGTTCCAAATTTCGTGAAAATCGTTAAGGCCGTTTTCGAGATACCTACGTTGAACATAAATAACCAGATATAGAAATATAAACGGACATACAAAAATTGCTTGCTTGATACAGTATAATAGGATATCAAGCAGTATATTCTCTTTCAACCACTGGAGAAGAGAGAAAGAATCAGAGGCAGAAGAAGGATGAAGTAATGAAAGAATAAGAAGATGAAAAAAGGATATGAATCAGTATATTCTCAATTAACTACTGGGGAACAAATAGAGAATCAAGAGGCAACTAGGGACGATGTGATGAAAGAAGAAGAAGAAGACGAACGAACAAGAAGAAGAAGAAGAAGAAGAAGAAGAAGAAGAAGAAGAAGAAGAAGAAGTAGGAGAAAAGGAAGAAGAAGAAGAAAAATAGGGTGTAGAACTAGAAACAGAATTAGAACAGCAAGTACATCTTGAATGATTGAGAAATTTCAACATCTGCTAAACAACCATATCAATCATTGAAGCAATTCTTCAACAGAAGTGATTGACTTCTTTCTTTCTTCTTTCTTCTTCTTCTTCTTCTTCTTCTTCTTCTTCTTCATTTTCTCTCCCCTTCTACTCATTCTTTCCCTCCGCAATTCGTCAACAGAACTGTCGATCAAATCCGAAAATCAGCTTTGGCTCAGTGCCCTAATATACGATGTATTTCAGTTTTGCAAGCAACAGTATACTAACTTCAATTTCAAGCCCTGTTAATTCTAATTTTCATACTTGAAATCCAGAACTTTGTTGAAAAAGCATTTTTACATTCATTCTTCAATCGCCTTCTATATCAGATATCTGTGATTCAAAACTTTTCCGGTATATCTGATCCAATATAAATTATGTTTCTTAATATTCAAATTAATTTCGTCAATAATATATAATTACTTGTGGTGGTGTGTGTGTGTTGTGTGTGTGTGTGGTGTGTGTGTGTGTGTGTGTGTGTGTGTGTGGTGTGTGTGTGTTGTGGTGTGTGTGTGTGTGTGTGTGTGTGTGTGTGTGTGTGTGTATGAGTGTATGTGCGTCTGTGTACACGATATCTCATCTCTCAATTAACGGAAAATGTTGTCAAAAACAGGGTTTTTCGTGATTTTCTCGGAAACGGCTCCAACGATTTTGATCAAATTCATTCTTAAAATAGTCATCGATAAGCTCTATCAACTGCCACAAGTCCCATATCTGTAAAAATTTCGGGAGCTCCGCCCCATCAATGCAGATAGATTCCCAATTATCAGGCTTCAGATACAATTGAAACAAAAAAAATCAGGTGGAGTAGATTGAGCATGAAAATCTCTACAATAATGTTGAGTAACATTTTCACCTAAATTTCAAAATAAGCTTTAAATTCGAGAAAATGTGATTATTCAATTGCAAATCATTGTTGATTCTATTAAATCATTCACTATGAAAAGATAGCAAACCTCATGTGTGTCTCCAGCGTTATTGCCCTGTTACCAGCTGGCTCAAATCTTTGAATAGTAGACTTGAGATGCGCGGGAACACTAGCGTCTGGTGATCAATTTTCATAACGGCAAGGAAAGTTGTGTGAGTGCGTCACACCAGATTTTTAATATTTTTGAGTTTCTATAATTGAGATGATATATACAGCAGTTTGTTTATACAGTAATAATAATAATAATAATAATAATAATAATAATAATAATAATAAAATAATAATATAATATCTTGTTACCTGGCTGGCTGAGGTCTGGTGTCAGAGTTTTCAGGTCGCAACTGATCAATTTCAGGGCCTCTCACATCACCTAACGACTGCTTTTTAGGCAGCCGGGACCGACGGCTTAACGTGGCCATCCGAAAAACTGGAGAGGACCAAGAAAAATATTTTGCCCGGGCTGGGATTCGAACCCGGGCCACTGAATCATGAAGCCAGCATCTAATGCACTCGACTACGGCCACTCGTTATAGTGAGGTCCACGTTATAATGGCAGTGGAGAAAGATAGGAGAACAACGTTGCCGATCCTCTGTCTTGTCAATGCCTTCTATAGACGGTAGCTGATACAGGTTTATCGATGTAATATTAACGGTTCATTCTCGTTTAAAATAATCAATTATATTTTATTAAGCAAGAAATTATATTTTTCAATGATTTCATAATATGAATTTTCATAATTAAGATGAAATATTTAGTTAAATTATTATGAATTCTACATTGTTAAAAGACGATCTGGCAACAGAGCAAAGCGAGAAAGAGATAGTGCTATCCGCGTTGTGGAATGATAGACAAGGATAGCAATACCATTGCTAATCAAACACTGCCATTATAACGTGGACCTCACTATAGTTCATTATATCCCTTCAAAACCTATAAACAGTTTGTCAACAGTGAGGGATTGTTAGTGTTTCGGATAGACACGTTAAACCGTCGGTCCCGGCTGCCTAAAAAGCAGTCGTTAGGTGATGTGAGAGGCCCTGAAATTGATCAGTTGCGACCTGAAAACTCTGACACCAGACCTCAGCCAGCCAGGTAACAAGATTATTATATTATGGTTGATTGATTGATTGATTGAGTACTTTATTTATGTAGATTACAATATATACTGGCTTATACATTTATATACAATAGCTTACAATACAGCAACATTATAGATGAATTTACATAATATAGACTAAGAAAATAATTATTGAACTGTATATGATATGAAAAGCAATTTGTATATAATAACTATAGATAATTATATTGTTATGCATCTACATAAATTGGCGGAGCTTTGGACATATCAATGTCCATTCTTCGGAAAGAATATTAAAAATATCCTCCTCACTAACTCTCTACCAAAACGTTAATTTCGTTATTTATACATGGTGAGGGATTAGATAAGGATAGAGCTATCAGCTTTGTCTGATGACAGACAAGGATAGCTACACCAAAGTTGATCGGGTGCTCACTTCAAAACTTGTATCTCACTATATTCATTTCACTTCTCCAAATCTTTTACATTTTCTGTCTCTGCTTCAAGAAACCAGTAAACATTCGCCTCTTGTTTCAAAGTCGTAAAATTATTCCGATGAATGTGTGACTAATCAGACGCTAGAAAAAAACTGAACGGTTTGTAAAATAGTTGGGAATACGTCAAAAATTGGAAATAGAGATGTATTGTTACCCTTGTTTGGGAAGGATATCTGTAAAAAATTTTAAGTCTAGGTAAATTATTTGAAATGAGACTGAAGGAGCTCTACGAGTTCAGGGAGATTCAGGTTATAAAGTTAGCATCTGATCATTATCAACATCTATAATACCTTTATTTCTATCTAATTATCAGGTCATGTCAGAAGCCCTGAAATTGATCAGTTGCGACCTGAAAACTCTGACACCATACCTGAGCCAGCCAGGTCACACGATATTATTATTATTATTATTTATCTAATTATATAATACCATATTTCATTCCTTTCTGTATAATAATAGGAAAGAACTGGCTTATACACGTAGGGATTGGAAATTCACGAATGACGCATCATCACGTCTCAACTACTCAACTCATTAACTTCACATTTTGCATATACATTCTTAATTTACCAAGGATGGTTATAAGCCTACTTTGAATATTTCAAGATTTCCGTTGGTCAAATTTTCAGTTTGTCAAGTTTTCAGTTTGGCAAGTTTTTAATTAGACCTTTGCGGAACATGGGTTAACTGCTAGCATATAGGGGTAAGTAGATATCCCATGGTATAGGGAATTTATGTCGCAACTTTTACTGTTATCTCAAGCCTATTACTGTCGATTATTGTCAATTTTTACTATTTTGTTGGGGTGAGAGTGTATGAACGGCACAATTTGAGAGACTACCAGCGTCACACAGCTGCATAGGAAAGAACTATGTGAACTATCGGCTTGAGATAACAGTAAAAGTTGCGATATAAACGCCCTATACCATGGGATATCTACTTACGCTATTGTTTCTCTATGCTGCTTGTCTATAATATAATAAAAGAGAGAACTTGCTTATACACGTAGGGAATAGGAAATTCACGAATGACGCATCATCACGTCTCAACTACTCAACTCATTAACTTGACATTTTTCATATAGATTCTTGATTTACCGAGGATGGTTATAGGTCTATTTTAATTTCTTCAAAATTCTAGTAAGTCATGTTGTCAGTTTGTCAAGATTTCAATTATACCCTTCAAGTAGACCCTAGTTATAATTAATTAACATCAGATTAGAGACCCCAGGAGAGTTAAGCCTGTGCAAAGGCTAAAAATAAACTTTTTACTCGTGATATTTTTAAAAGTTCTTGATTCGTATATCATCAAGCTATCAAAATCAAAAAGTTTTCTCAGGAAAACATTTTTTTTCTGATCATTACTTTTTGTGATATGAGCGCCTAAAGTTCAACTTTTTCGGACAGCACATTTAAAATTCGGTAAGAGATAAATACATGAGATTTAGAGGATAGATTCGTCATGGTATTGTTGATCTAGTAAAACAAAAATTTTCTGAAAATATCAATTTTTTAGATAGTTATTCAATTTACTAAAAATAACTTTTAGTTGAGTTATTTTTGGTAAATTGAATAACTTTCCAAAATTGATATTTTCAGAGAATTTTTGTTTTACTAGATCAACAATACCATGAAGAATCCATCCTCTAAATCTCATGGATTTATATCGTACCGAATTTGAAATGCTCTGTTTGAAAAAGTTGAACTTTAGGCGCTCATATCACAAAAAGTAGTGATCAGAAAAAAATGTTTTTCCTGAAAAAACTTTTTCATTTTGATAGCTTGATGATATACGAATCAATAAACTTTAAAAAATATCAAGAGTAAAAAGTTTATTTTTAGCCTTATGCACAGGCTTAACTCTCATGGAGTCTCTAATCTGATGTTAATTAATTATAACTAGGGTCTACTTGAAGGGTCTAATTGAAATCTTGACAAACTGACAACATGACTTACTAGAAATTTGAAAAAATTGAAATAGACCTATAACCATCCTCGGTAAATTAAGAAATCCGGAAAATTCAAACTTCAGTCGCTCATATCTCAAAAAGTAATGATCGGAAAAAAATGTTTTCCTGAGAAAACATTTTCATTTTGATAGCTTGATGATATACAAATAGAAAAACTTTGAAAAATATCAGCAGTAGAAAGTTAATTTTAGCCTTTGCACAGCCTTAATGCTTCCCGGATATGACTACAGTAGCCTCTCTCTTAACCGGACACCTTTTAACCGGACATCGGTTTAACCGGACTACACTCCACGGAAGTGACATCTCTTTAACCGGAAATAATTATCAGCACATCGGTTCAACCGACTGGATTGGCAGAAAAAGTGTAAAAAGGCTTAGCAACTAACTATTTTATTGTGTTTTGTGTTCACAGATATCATAATAAAGCGTCTAGTTTTATTATTTTACGTAAAAGTCATTATTGGCTTATAAACTACCAAATATGCGTACCAATTAACGATTTTAGGGAACGTCGGTTTAACCGGAAAAAACGTTATCCGGACTGGCCTCAGTCCCGATGAGTCCGGATAGAGAGAGGCTACTGTAACTATTCTTCAAGAATTCAGAAGGTCAAGTTTTCAGTTTGTCAAGTTCTTTATTAGACCTTTGCGGTGCTCAGGTCTCCTGCTAGTTATACAAGAGAGAGGAAAAAGAAACCGTTGGGTTTGTAGACTTAACGTAAGTTTGAAAATTACATTAATTTTATGAAATACTTGAATTCAAGTAAACCTGACTAATGTAAACTATAGAATACTGGATATTATAGAATACTTGAATAATTATTGAATACTTGAATTCAAGTAAACTTGACTAATGTAAACGTCCCATCATCAATCTTCCAACAGTTTCATTAAATTCAACACAAGATACACAAAATAAATCAAAACCTAAAAATTTTTTTGAACAGCTTGCAAACTCTTTCTTTGAAAGGTTCTCCAAGGTCCTCTCCTTGCACCGCTACAGTTCAGGCTAAAAACATCAACTAAGTCGGGTAATAAACTGACAGAAAATGCAATTTTCTGGCGGATGTTAGTGGAAAGTCATTAAAAAGCCATAAACTGAGAACCCTTTGTTCCCGCGCTAGCTGCGTTTCAAATATGGCGCCAAATCACCGGACAAAATGCATTGATGTATAGTGAGGTTCACGTTATCAAGTCAGTGGAAATGATAGGCCGCCATAGTTGCCAAGTTCCTTTTCCACTGCCTCTATATTAGGTAGCTGTAATTCAAGTCATCCTGGTGTATGTGATTGGGTATTAAATTATTGTTGATTTTTTCAATAATGACCAACAACCCAAATTTTATTCGTCAAGGAAAAATATTTACTCATTGATTTGAAAATAAATTAATTTTGGTCCTCGTTTCAACTAACAGCTGATCAATCTCCGTTTTAACTGGCATGGTGCAAACCATGTGGCCGAAATATGATGAACGGTGGTTGGCTGAATCAAACCTCAAACCCTTTCAGAGATTGGGGGTACCTATAGAGGATCCAAAGGGCAGGTGATATGAAACTGTAATGTGACACTCACAACATATATGTATCACAATAGGAAGAGAACAGAAGGGGAAGACGAAGAAGGAAAAACAGAAGGAATGGAAAGGGATGAAGTACTGTAGCAGCTGGAGCAGGTGTCGAAGAAAGAGAAAAAGAAGAGAAGAAGCAGTGATTGGAGGAGGAGGAAGTGGTGGTGGAGGTGTAGAAGAAGGACAAGGAGGTGATGAAATAGAAGCAGTAGAAATAGATGAAGAGGGAGAGAGAAGATTAAGGCAGTGCAAAGGCGAAAAATAAACTTTCTACTGGTGATATTTTTCAAAGTACCTCGATTTGTATATCATCAAGCTATCAAAATGAAAAAGTTTTCTCAGGAAAAATTTTTTTCCGATCATTACTTTTTGAGTTATGAGCGCCTAAAGTTTAAATTTTTGGGACAGAACATTTCAAATCCGTGATAAATCCATGAGATTTAGAGGATAGATTCTTTATGCTATAATTGATCTAGTAGAACAAACATTTTCTGAAAATATCAATTTTTGATGAAGTTATACAATTTACCAAAAATGACCAAAAATAACTCAACAAAAAGTTATTTTTGATAATTTTTAGTAAATTGAATAACTTTATCAAAAATTGATATTTTCAGAAAATGTTTGTTCTACTAGATCAATTATAGCATAAAGAATCTATCCTCTAAATCTCATGGATTTATCTCCAATCGATTTTGAAATGTTCTGTCCCAAAAATTTTAACTTTAGGCGCTCATATCTCAAAAAGTAATGATCGGAAAAAATTGTTTTCCTGAGAAAACTTTGTAATTTTGATAGCTTGGTGATATACAAATCGAAAATATTTGAAAAATATCACTAGTAGAAAGTTTATTTTTATTTAGCCTTTGCACAGCCTTAAGAGGAAGAAGAAGAAGGAGAAGAAGAAGAAGAAGAAGAAGAAGAAGAAGAAGAAGAAGAAGAAGAAGAAGAAGAAGAAAAGGAGAAGAAGAAGAAGACTAAGAAGTAGGAGGCGGAGGAGAAGATGGAATAGTCAGGAGGAATAGAAGAAGAAGAAGAAGAAGAAGAAGAAGAAGATGAAGACAACGAAATGTAGGTTAGGGGAAAGACAGTATCCAAACCACAACAATAACACAGGCAAACTTGAAATGACACGTTTTACCGGATATGCTGACAAGACAAGATAGGCAGGCACATCTTGTGTTTTGTGTTATGATGGCTAGGGTTGTTTTCGATATAATATGTAAAAGGGGATGAAGAAGAAGAAAAGATTAAGAAGAAGAAGATGAAGAAGAAAAAGTTGATTAGAAGAAGAAGTGAAGAATCCTATACTATTAAACGAGCAATTTCTGTTTAGATGTTTATAAGTTTAGATGTTTTTATCTATATATATAAAAGCGAAATGGCACTCACTCACTGACTGACTGACTCACTCACTCACTCACTGACTCACTCACTCACTCGCATAACTAAAAATCTACCGGACCAAAAACGTTCAAATTTGGTAGGTATGTTCAGTTGGCCCTTTAGAGGCGCACTAAGAAATCTTTTGGCAATATTTTAACTCCAAGGGTTGTTTTTAAGGGTTTAAAGTTCGTCTTTTAGCATGTATATTCTTCTTCTCCCAATCTCTTAATTATAATTGAAATTTCCATATCATATGTTACTATAGAACTATAATCTAGATAGAGTAGGCCTACCTCTTCGAAACAGTTGTTAACTGGCAACTAAATTAATAATTTTGTCAGGTTGGCATTAAGTTGAGTTGACTTTGTTAGGTTAGCACCAAGTTGAAGATTTAAATGCATTTATCGCAGAAAAATTGATTGGGCACTGCTACTTTAATCCTGGGAATATTATATTTCTAGCCGTCAGGCTCGCTTCGCTCGCCATATCCGTTTAGCCAGACGTTTAGTCTGGACCCCCGACTGGATTGTCCTAACATATGATAAAAATGCTCCAATGAAAAATGCAGGCCAGCGAAGCGAGCCTGCTGATCTCATTCTTGGACGATCCAGTCGGGAGTCCAGGGGGCGGAGCCCCCTTGCTAGACGGATATGGCGAGCGAAGCGAGCCTGACGGCTAGTGTTCATATATATTTATGTGCATGTGACCGGATCTCGAAAACGGCTCTAACGATTCTCACGAAATTTGGAACAAAGTAGGTTTATGATATGGAAATTCAATTGCACTAGGTCTCAACCCTGAGATAACTTGCTGAAGGACATTAAAAGGATAAATACGTCCTTGGAAAAACAGCTGGAAATTTTGTCGTCTGTCGATACCGTACCGTAAAGGTGCGTACAGATATACGCGCCGCGAACATGAGCTAATCAATTTTAATCAGCTGACTATGTCTGTATTTTTACAGAAACGGTAAGATACAGATATAAAAATCTTGGCATCAGCTGCTTAAAAGTGAATTGCTCATGTTCGCGGCGCGTATATCTGTACGCACCTTAATGGAAGTGAGTGAACGAGTGCATGTGTGTGGGATCATCCAGCTGATCTCACGAGAAGAAAAATTCAGCAAGAGAAACTTATTTTCGTTTATTTCTCTTTTTTTAGAAAACATGTTTACTTCAGAAAGTCAAAAATAGTAACTAGATGCTATTAGTGTAGAATGCACTATAGATATTAAAATTAATAGATATTAGACTATACACTGATAGATATTAACAAATATTGTAGCAAACATAGTATATCATTCTAAATCGAACTCATAGTATATCTATTTGTAATATTGATGATGTGTTTGTTTTTTGAAGTGTGAATAAATTGTTATTACTTTGCTTGCCCTATTACCATAGGTAAGGAAAGTATTGCTTTCCGAAAAAAATTAAGGTACCCCAATTTCTAAATTTCTATACGTTTCAAGGTCCCCTGAGTCCAAAAAACTGGTTTTTGGGTATTGGTCTGTATGTGTGTGTGTGTGTGTGTGTGTGTGTGTGTGGTGTGTGTGTGTGTGGTGTGTGTGTGTGTGTGTGTGTTGTGTGTGTGTGTGTGTGTGGTGTGTGTGTTGTGTGTGTGGTGTGTGTGAGTGTATGTGCGTCTGTGTACACGATATCTCATCTCCCAATTAACGGAATGACTTGAAATTTGGAACTTAAGGTCCTTTCACTATAAGGATCCGACACGAACAATTTCGATCAAATGCAATTCAAGATGGAAGCTAAAATGGCGAAAATGTTGTCAAAAACAGGGTTTTTCGTGATTTTCTCGGAAACGGCTCCAACGATTTTGATCAAATTGATACCTAAAATAGTCATTGATAAGCTCTATCAACTGCCACAAGTCCCATATCTGTAAAAATTTCAGGAGCTCCGCCCCATCAATGCAGATAGATTCCCAATTATCAGGCTTCAGATACAATTGAAACAAAAAAAATCAAGTGGAGTAGATTGAGCATGAAAATCTCTACAATTAATGTTCAGTAACATTTACACCTAAAATTGAAAATAAGCTTTAAATTCGAGAAAATGTGATTATTCAATTGCAAATTATTGTTGATTCTATTAAAATCATTCACTATGAAGAGATAGCAGACCTCATGTGTGTCTCCAGCGTTATTGCCCTATCACCAGCTGGCTCAAATATTTGAATAGTAGACTTGAGATGCGCGGGAACACTAGCGTCAGTGATCAATTTTCATAACGGCAAGGAAAGTTGTGTGAGTGCGCCACACCAGATTTTTTTGATAGCTTAACCTAGATTTTGATTTGGAGTGTAGTATACATTTGAAAAGGGGCAGTTTTGGGCATAAGCCTGTTGTGAATCCTCATATAACTGTAAAAATGATTGTACGACTGAGAAAATGAATAAATAAATATAAACTATAAATTAAATCTTTGGTTACAAATTTTCTATGCTTTTACACTCCAAAGCAAAGCTCAGTCCCCCGATATTATAGTAGAATTTGGGGGAAGTATAATTCGATTTGTAGGTAAGGATTTCTATCAACGTGCAATATTTCGTGAATCAATAATAATGAAAAATAAATATCTCTTTTCAATACAATCCATGAGAAAACATCAGAGACGAATGTGAAGGATAGGATCAATTGGTTCTAAATCAACCTCAATAATAATTGCGTAACATGAATATTGTTCAATTACTGATAAATAATTCATAACATGTAAACTAATTACGTAATTACTGTTTAGGCCAATGTTGAAGGAAATCCTTATCAGTATGGGAACGTAGTGAGTATTATAAATGAAACTTCAAAGAAATTTACCCCATACTGTTAGCAATGGTTAAATGAATGGGAAGCAGTGAAGCTATAATGAGGTCCACGTTATAATGGCAGTGGAGAAAGATAGGAGAACAACGTTGGCGATCCTCTGTCTTGTCAATGCCTTCTATAGACGGTAGCTGATACAGGTTTACTGATGTAATATTAACTGTTCATTCTCGTTTTAAATAATCAATTATATTTTACTAGTAGTTCTGTGAACAGTAGACCTCGCGCTCAGTAAGTTACATTGACCTGTTGTTATGTTTTCTCAAAAATTAATAAGTAATTTATCAATTTGACATGTCTAGAAAAATCCTAAATAAATATAGAGCTATCTGTCCTAATATGATTAATTAAATTAATCCTAAAATTGTCCTAATATGATTAATAAAATTAATATGAATATGATTATTATCTATAGTTATTATATTACAAACTGCTTTTTCATATCATATACAGTTCAATAATTATTTTCTTAGTCTATATTATGTAAATTCATCTATAATTTTGCTGTATTGGAAGCTATTGTATATAAGTGTAAAAGCCAGTATATACTGTAATCTACATAAATAAAGTACTCAATCAATCAATCAATCAATCCTATCGTACCGTGACGTGTCGTCCCGGAATGTGAGTGTGAGCGCTGTTATCAGGTCTGGCTGCAACTGTCTACAACGTTGATGGAAAGATACGTTTTCAAGATGTTCAATGTTTTTGAACGGGTAGTATTATAGTCCACTAGACAGCTGATTTATGATGAATAATTCTATAGTATGATTTTTACGGCAATATTGGCGTATGAAGGAGGCTCCTTTTTCCTTTTATATTATTCTTGAAATGCAAAATTTCCAAAAACCTTGTATATACGTCGACGCGCAATTAAAAAAGGAACATACCTGTCAAATTTCATGAAAATCTATTACAGTGTTTCGCCGTAAATGCGCAACATAAAAACATATAAACATTTGAACATTAAGAGAAATGCCAAACCGTCGACTTGAATCTTAGACCTCACTTCGCTCGGTCAATTAAGCAAGAAATTATATTTTTCAATAATTTCATAATGAATTTTCATAATTTGTTAATTAAATATATCAATTCTACATTGTTAAAAGACGATCTGGCAACAGGGCAAAGCGAGAAAGAGATAGCGCTATCCGCTTTGTTGAATGATAGACAAGGATTGCAATACCATTGCTGAACAAACACTGCTATTATAAAAATCTGGTGTGGCGCACTCACACAACTTTCCTTGCCTTATGAAAATTGATCACCTGACGCTAGTGTTCCCACGCATCTCAAGTCTACTATTTGAGCCAGCTGGTGACAGGGCAATAACGCTGGAGACACACATGAGGTCTGCTATCTCTTCATAGTGAATGATTTAATAGAATCAACAATAATTTGAAATTGAATAATCATATTTTCTCGAATTCAAAGCTTATTTTCAATTTTAGGTGAAAATGTTACTGGACATTAATTATAGAGATTTTCATGCTCAATCTACTCCACTTGATTTTTTCTGTTTAGAATGTATCTGAAGGCTGATAATTGGGAATCTAAAATCGAGCTTTGCATTGATGGGGTGGAGCTCCTGAAATTTTTACAGATATGGGACTTGTGGCAATTGATAGAGCTTATGGATGACTATTTTAGGTATGAATTTGATCAAAATCGTTGGAGCCGTTTCCGAGAAAATCACGAAAAACCCTGTTTTTGACAACATTTTCGCCATTTTAGCCGCCATCTTGAATTGCATTTGATCGAAATTGTTCGTGTCGGATCCTTATAGTGAAAGGACCTTAAGTTCCAAATTTCAAGTCATTCCGTTAATTGGGAGATGAGATATCGTGTACACAGACGCACATACACACACACACACACACACACACACACACACACACACACACACAACACACACACACACACACACACACACACACACATACATACATACAGACCAACACCCAAAAACCAGTTTTTTGGACTCAGGGGACCTTGAAACGTATAGAAATTCAGAAATTGGGGTACCTTAATTTTTTTCGGAAAGCAATACTTTCCTTACCTATGGTAATAGGGCAAGCAAAGTAAAAATGGACCTCACCATATCACAGAAGACTTCTCGAGAAAAAACCTTCTCTGATTAGTTCACCTGTCATTTAATTGTGATTAAAATTAAACAGATTTTTGTACAACTGGGCCTCAGTGTTTTATGTACTACTTGTTAAGCTTTGGAATAATTTTCGTGTGGACTATGGCTCATTAATTTTTTTTTTCAATTTTGTTCCAGATTTTACCAAAAATGAACTTCGACATGCAACCTTGCGAAAACTTCAGAAACTTTAGCTGCGGATCTTGGCTGAAAACCGAACAAATTCCGAAATCCAGAGGGGAGTGGGGTTTGGAACAGAAATTGATATACGACTGTAAGTAAAAGTTGTATCAAGTTGAGATGATACTGTATCAGATCGCATTGATACTGTATCAGATCGCATTGATACTGTATCATATTGTCGGTATGTCGAACAGTAATTGCTGTAGTGAGGTCCACGTTATAGAGTCAGCACCTGATTCACATTGGTGTTGCCATCCTTGTCTATCATTCCACAAAGAAGATGATAGCGCAATCCTTTTCTAGCTCAAAGTTGATATTTGAATTGATTATTTTAAACAAGAGTGAACAGTTAGTATTTCATCAGATATGGCAATATCAGTTAACCTCTAAGAAGGCAGTTTCAAGGCAGAGAATCTCCTATCTTTTTCCACTGCCATTATAACTTGGACCTTACTATATTTGTTTTTACTATATAAAGTAGTTTTAATGTTTTTTTTATTTTCCGAGTATTGTATTCTTTGTTCTATTAAATTAATAAATTAATAAATGAATATGGATATCTACCAAAACAAGGAAGTTTATCTCCAAGGATATCTACCAAAACACCACCTTCAAGCCGTGTTCACACTAAAAAAATGTTCGACAACCATGTTTGTTGAAACAGTTTGGGCAAATGTTATTATGTTTGACAAACAATGTTTGCCCGTGGCCAGTGTGGACGCGTCACCAAACAAAATATTTGTAAGTGGGGAGAACAGGTTCTATGTTTGACAGCTGTCAACTCTGAAAAATGTTTGGAAAAACAGTAATTTTTTGTTTGACAAACAATGATTGTCCAAACTCTTTGAAATGTTTGTCCCTGGGCTCCTCAACAAACATGTTTGCTGATCATGTATGTCGAATGGACTCCCGTGTTTCGGATGGACACGTTAAGCCGTCGGTCCCGGCTGCCTAAAAAGCAGTCGTTAGGTGATGTGAGAGGCCCTGAAATTGATCAGTTGCGACCTAAAAACTCTGACACCAGACCTCAGCCAGCCAGGTCACTCGATATTTTTTTTTGTATGTCGAACATTTGTTCAGTGTGAACACGGCGTCACAAAAACTCAGAAAGTTAGATTGTCCTATTCATAATTATCTCAATATTTCTATCGATTAATAATATTTATTTATTTATTTGTTTATTTATTAGATAGAGCGAACAATACAATAGTCGGAAAAGAAAAAACAGGCTATTGCCCAAAACTTCTTCAATTTCCTGATTTTGTCACAAATCGTCCAAATATTATGTAGGTTATGTTCACTTCAATTTCAACACCAAATCTTCAATCTGAAACTATGAATCAGAATAAAACAAAGAATTTCAAATTTAGATAGATATATTATGTAATAGGATGATCTGAGTGCCAGAATACCCCAATTTTTGGGGATTTTTTCCCAAAAACATGTGGTATTCATGTATTGTGAGTATTCACCTATATTAATGTAGGTATTCATGTATCCACCTATTCATATATCTGTCATTTCATACATTTATTCAATGTTTTTTTTTTAATTCTCAGATCGAGACCAGATAAGAAAGCTACTGGCCACTTCACCATATCCTACAAAATCGACATCCCTTGCTTGGAAGTTGCACACCCTGTATAAGTCGTGTATGTCCATGGATAACATTGAGTCAGATGACGTCAGACCACTACAGAAGATATTCTCCAAGTTCGGGGGATGGGTATGTATAAAATCTATAATATTATAAAGAAAGGAATTGTCTTATACACGTAGGTGGATAGAAAATTCACGAATGACGCATCACCACGTCTCAACTACTCAACTCATTAACTTCACATTTGGCAAATAGATTGTCAATCTACCGAGGATGGTCATAGATCTTTATTAAATTCTTCTATAGATCTATTTTAAGTTCCTAATTAGACCCTTGGGGAGAACGTAATACTTGCCAGTCTATAATAACATAGAGAAACGATAGCATAGATATGCCATGGTATAGGGTGTTTATGTCGCAAGTTTTACTGTTATCTCAAGCCGATAGTTCACAAAGTTCTTTCCCATGCAGCTGTGTGACGCTGGTAGTCTCTCAAATTGTGCCGTTCATACACTATCACCCCAACAAAACAGTAGAAATTGACAATAATCGACAGTAATCGACCTGAGATAACAGTAAAAGTTGCGACATAAATTCCCTATACAATGGGATATCTACTCACGCTATTATTGTTTCTCTATGATAATAATAATAAGGAAATGAATTGGCTTATACATAAGGGATAGACGGTAGCTGATACAGGTTTATTGATGTAATATTAACTGTTCATTCTCGTTAAAAATAATCAATTATATTTTATTAAGCGAGAAATTATATTTTTCAATTATTTCATAATGAATTAAGATGAAATATTTTGTTGAATTATTATCAATTCTATATTGTTGAAAGACGATCTGGCAACAGAGCAAAGCGAGAAAGAGAGAGCGCTATCCGCTTTGTTGAATGATAGACTAGGATAGCAATACCATTGCTAATCAAACACCGCCATTATAATGTGGACCTCACCATAGCATTGCCTACAAACGGAGATTGGAAAGGATAGAGCTATCTGCTTTGTTGGATGATAGACAAGGATAGCAATACCATTGCAAATCAAACACTGCCATTATAATGTGGACCTCATTATACGGATATTATTCATAGGCTATAGGGATATAACCCTTTTGCTATCAAGCAGCCCTGTAGAAATAAATAAATATTATTGAATGAAAAAGACTAAGAAATTGTCAAAAACCACAGATTTATTGATACTTAGACCGGTTTCGGTTATTACTCCATTGTCAATCTCTGATAAGCTCTGTCACCTGGTCATATGGGACATATATATGAATCATATATTTATCTCATATTGATCAGGATTTTGGAGTTTTAAATTGTAAAAGTTCAATGAACAGTGTTTTTGTCCTTGAAAAATTTTTGTCATCGACAGAAAGATTGTTTATTTCATTTGTTGTCAAAATTAACGTAGCTTCTCTTTTGTTTCTAATAACAAACGTGCCGCTTGTGCGACTGATAAAAATATGTACTTGAAATGGCTTTCATGTTTGGCATTGACTGAGTTTATATTTAATACCCAAAATTTTACTTTTGGTCAGAGTGTGTGTGAGCTCGTTCGATAGGACTGAAAGTTAAGTCCGGCTGATCCAGTGAAAAGGGCTAGATTTCGGTTCGTTTAATAATACAGTTATTCTGTCACATATCGGGCAGTATAAAAATAATTGTATTGTTAAGGGAGACTGGTTCTGAGCCTATTCATTGGTTCAGTTGATATTTGTTCTTTTAACATACTAAAGTCGCGAAATACCAGTGGATGCCAAAGTGGGAAGCTATTTCAAAAAGGTAGGTGACTACTGAATCATCATTAGCTGCAAGCGAGTGTTTTCCCCATTAATTCATATCATATATTGTTTTATAATCAAATTAATCTTGTTTTGTTCAAATGTATATATGTTAAAGATTCATTAATTAAAGTTCTAGTTATTCTGTTCTTTTTTTGTTATAATAGTTCTCCCCCCTTACATATTTGGTGTAGGCACATCGTGCTTACATATTTGGTGGAGGCGTTCCACATCTTGCTTACATTTTTGGTGGAGGCTTCTCCCGCCGTCCATATATTGCTTACAACTCTTATAAAAAAATATTAATAATTAAAAATGATAATTAATTTAATTGATAATTTTAATTGCAGTTACCCGTGAGAAACTTCTCACCACACGCCTGGGATACGAAACGCGTTATGGAGAAATTGCACGCTGATTATGGAGTCGATGTCTTCTTCAAAATATCTGTGGTAGCTGATGCCAGGGATGGGCAGAGCGATATTATACAGGTAAGAAAAAATTAATCTATAGGTAATTGACCGAGCGAAGTGATATCTACGATTCAAGTAGACAGTTTGGCATTTCCCTTAATGTTTAAATGTTTATATGTTGCGCATTTACGGCGAAACGCGGTTATAGATTTTCAAGAAATTTGACAGGTATGTTCCTTTTTGAATATTGCGCGTCGACGTATATACAAGGTTTTTGGAAATTTTGCATTTCAATGATAATATAAGAGGAAAAAGGAGCCTCCTTCATACGCCAATTTTAGAGTAAAAATCAGACTATAGAGTTATTTATCATAAATCAGCTGTTCAGTGAACTAAAATACTTCCCGTTCAAAAACATCGAACATCTTGAAAATGTATCTCTCCATCAACGTTAGTAGACAGTTGACTACTAGTAGTTCTGTGAACAGTAGACCTCACGCAGTATTCTCATCCACAAGTACCTGATTGAAACTATAGACTTTATGGAAATACAGCAATAGACTGGCTTCTCCACACATCTGTGTAATCACTTGTCAGCTGATTTATGATGAATAATTCTATAGTCTGATTTTTACGGTAATATTGGCGTATGAAGGAGGCTCCTTTCTCCTTTTATATTATCCTTGAAATGCAAAATTTCCAAAAACCTTGTATGTATGTCGACGCGCAATTAAAAAAGGAACATACCTGTCAGATTTCATGAAAATCTATTACCGCGTTTCGCCGTAAATGCGCAACATATAAACATTTAAACATATTAAGAGAAATGCCAAACCGTCGACTTGAATCTTAAACCTGACTTCGCTCAGTAATACGCTCACTTCGCTCATACTACCCGTTCAAAAACATCGAACATCTTGAAAATGCATCTTTCCATGAACGTTGTAGACAGTTGCAGCCAGAACTGATAACAGCGCTCACACTCATATTCCGGGTTGACACGTCACGGTACGACAGGACAGAAAGCTCTGTGTTTATTTTGGATTTTTTCTAGACATTTTAAAATTGATAAATTAGTTTTTAATTTTTGAGAAAACATAATAACAGGTCAATGTAACTTACTGAGCGTGAGGTCTACTGTTCACACAACTACTAGTATTAAAATAGAGGAAATAATTGGCTTATAAACGTAGGGGATAGGAAATTCACGAATGACGCATCATCACGTCTCAACTACTCAATTGATTAACTTGACATTTTGCATATAGATTATTACCGAGGATGGAAGATTTCATTACTTCAAGTTTTCAGTTTTGTCAAGTTATTAATTTGTCCCTTGCGGAGCTCGAAGTAAATACTATGAATTAGATCTTATAGTATAGTTTAAGTTTATAGTTCATAGTAAAGTACACTTCATAACTTTAGTTTTATTCTCCTTGTTTAACTCTATTTAATTTTGTTTCAGATCTCACAAGCTCCCCTTGGTTTACCGGACAGAAGTTATTATACCCAGAGTGATTCGTCGCCTGTAAGTTCAATTCTCTATTCTAATCAATAAGTTCTATTCAATCAATAATGTAATCAACGAAAGAACTGGCTTATACACGTAGGGGATAGGAAAATCATGTTTGACGCATCATCAAGTCTCAACTACTCAACTCATTAACTTCACATTTTGCATACAGATTCTTAATTAACCGAGGATGGTTATAGACCCATATTCAATTCATCAAGATTTCAAGTTTTCAGTTTGTCAAGTTCTAAAAGAGTTCCTTGCGATTTCTTATCTGAACTTCGCAATTTTCGCATTTGAACTTTGCGATCCTATGCATTTTGATGCGAGGAACTTGAATTTGATGTCAGAATTGTAAAATTCTATACCGTTTCTGAAATATTGACGTATTTCACTGGTTATCTGCTAGAATTGAATCTTAGACCATTTATAGAGTAGACACGGCCAATTGTATATTCATACTAAAAGTCGTTGAAGCCAACATCTCTACTGCCAAATTCGACGTCACAACAGTTTGTTGTGTAAGTGTTTGTGGTGTTTAACTTACATTGTAGTTGAACAATGCATTGTTGTTAGCTTGGTTGTGACGTCAATATGGGCGGATTTGGCAGTAGATGTTGGCTTCAGAGGCTAGACTTCCCAGCGTGTCTACTCTATAAATGGTCTAAGAATTGAATATATTTTTGTCATGGTCATTCAATTTCAGCTGTTTTACATCCATGAAATCAAGCCGGTAAACAGCTGATTGTAGAACAAATAAACTTATGATTCTCATTACAGCATACTGTAATAAAATCATATGTTTTCCTTGTTAACTGTTTTTAATTTTGTTTCAGCTCTCACAAGCTCCCCTGGGTCTACCGGACAGAAGCTATTACACCCAGAGTGACTCATCGTCCGTAAGTTCAATTTTCTTTCTAATCAAAGTTTCATTCAATCTATACTGTAATTGACCGAACGTAGTGAGGTCTATGTGAGATCTATAAAGGTGTATGTAACGACCGAAACTAGTATTTCAAATTTTAATAAATTTGTTTAATAAATAAGCCACTAATCACTAATTAGTTAGTGATTTTGACAAAGCAAGTAGTTTCCGTCCAATACAATTGAAGTGCATTCTGATTCTCGACTATTTATATGATTTGAAATTAAATTAGATTATAAATTAAACCATTAATATTTGTTTCATATATATATTTTAACTGGGATTTTCTTTTGTCTGTCTGTATGTAACGCGATTACGGCCAAACGCGTTGATAGAATTCGATGAGTTTTGGCAGGAATATTCCTTTTTCAATGCGCGTCGATGTATCACAAGGTTTTTTGAATTTTGCATTCTATGATATATTATGAAATGAAAAGGAATTGCTCCATACTCCGTTATCACAACTATATACAGGGTGTCCCCAAAGTGCCAAACTTCGGCAATAGGTTCTATGGGTCAAAACAAAAGAAAATGTAGAATAATTTTTTCCTAAAACGCTTCGTTTATGAGATATTCGCCATTTTGTATTTTTTTACAAAAATATTCTTTTCTTCCAAGTTATCCAACCGATCGCTATAAAAATCGGTAGGATGTTCAAATAAGAGGGATGAACTGTAGAAAAAATATTCACACTTTGTCCAATTCGAAAATTCAAAATGGCGCCATTTTAAATTACAATCCAAAATGCGGGAAAACGGTGATAGATAGAGAAATTACCAAGGACAATTTTTTTAGGAAATTTCATTTACAATCAGACAACACCAAAAATGAAGATATTTATTTATTATACATTAATAGATACAATCATTCTTAACTATGAATGATTGGGAAGAGAACAACAAGCTTGGAGCCCAAAACTGTTCCTTTCCCAAATTTAGATAGAAATTGTCCAAAATAGGTTATGTTTACACTTCACACTTCAAGATCGGACAAGGCATAACAGAGATACAATGAAATGTGTGTTACGAGGCAGCAAAACATAAATTTGTTGTAAATAGCAAGGAAGCTGTATTAACATCAAATTATAAATTTTCTTATCCAAGCACAAGAAAATTCCGAAGTTTGGCACTTTACTTTTCGGACACTCTGTATATATCATCCACTCTGAGGATAGGATTAATCAGATATAGAATTATTCATAATCATCAGCTGACAATGAATTCCACAGATGTCTGGAGAAGCCGTGTCTATTTCTATAAGGTCTTTAGTTTCAATCAAAGACTTTAAAGAGTATGCATCTTTAAGGTCTTGGTTTAATATTTTGTTTTGTAGTCATGGTATTATTATGCGTGCCTATCAGTATCAATATTCCCACGTTTGAAAAAACTCATTCAATAGGTGTAAAAATAATCAAATGAACTAATAATGCTGAAGAATTATAATATTTTGATTGTGAAAAAATTAATTTTTATCAGATAGAAAGATTATCACGTAATGGATGAATGACTTTCTCAGGAGTTTTCTTTTTGTATTCATATGGAATACAATTCAACGTGAACTGAGTGTGTTTACATTTCAAACAGTGACATCAGATACTTGTGGATGAGAAAATGCGTGAGGTCTACTTTTCACAGATAGTGGTAAGAAAAGACCTAGGCCTAGGGGATAGGAAAATTATGTTTGACGCATCATCACTTCTCAACCTCAACTGATTATGAAATTTGCATACAGATTCTTAATTAACCGAGGATGGTTATAGGCCTATATTCAATTCTTCAAGATTCATTAAGTCAAGTTCAGTTTGTCAAGTTTTGAAATAGTACCTTTGCGATTTCTCATCAGAATTTTGCATTTTTCCATTCAACTTTCGATCTTTTTCATTTTGATGCGTGGAACTTGAACTTGATGTCAGAATTGTGAAATTCTATACGGTTTTCTGAAATATTGACGTATTTCACTGGTACCTGCTAGAACTAAATATATTTAGACGCTCTCGATAGGGTAGTTGATAAATTTATTTTTTCATCTCGCAACTAAGTTGTAATCTCTTTTATTGTATATCATTATCAAATATTTTTCAGGTAATAGAAGCCTACAAACGTCTCCTCAGAGACGCAGCCGTGGAGATAGGGGCGACAGACCGGCATGCCAAGTATTTAGCGACGCCATTTTCTCGTTTGAGAAACGAATTGTGGAAACCA